>NC_052075.1:55551175-55581175 GCF_015852505.1 Tachyglossus aculeatus | reverse complement strand
CTTGAATGTTCTGTAAGAGCCTTGAAAAGTGTAGTCTCATCTGGTGTGGGTTGAAAGGGAATGTTTCCTTTGTAATAGGACAATCCACCGACTCAACAATATTTCTGGTTTAAATCCTATGGTGGAGGGAAGAGTGTAGTTGTAAATGATTTGAACTATAATTACTCTATTTATTTATTTATTTATTTTACTTGTACATATCTATTCTATTTATTTTGTTAATATGTTTGGTTTTGTTCTCTATCTCCCCCTTCTAGACTGTGAGCCCACTGTTGGGTAGGGACTGTCTCCATATGTCGCCAACTTGTACTTCCCAAGCGCTTAGTCCAGTGCTCTGCACACAGTAAGCGCTCAATAAATACAATTGATTGATTGATTGATTAATAATAGTAACAATGGGAGCAGCGTGACTCAGTGGAAAGAGCCCGGGCTTAGGAGTCAGAGGTCATGGGTTCAAATTCCGGCCCCGCCACTTGTCAGCTGTGTGACTTTGGCCAAGTCACTTCACTTTTCTGGGCCTCAGTTCCCTCATCTGTAAAATGGGGATTAAGACTGGGAGCCCCAAGTGGGACAACCTGATCACCTTGTAACCTCCCCAGCACTTAGAACAGTGCTTTGCACATAGTAAGTGCTTAATAAATGCTATTATTATTATTATTATTATTATGGGGCTCACGGTCTTAATCCCCATTTTACGGTTGAGGTAAATGAGGCACAGAGAATAATAATAATAGTAATAATGGTAGCAGCGTGACTCAGTGGAAAGAGCCCGGGCTTAGGAGTCAGAGGTCATGGGTTCAAATCCCGGCCCCGTCACTTGTCAGCTGTGTGACTTTGGGCAAGGCACTTCACTTCTCTGGGCCTCAGTTCCCTCATCTGTAAAATGGGGATGAAGACTGTGAGCCCCACGTGGGACAACCTGATCACCTTGTATCCTCCCCAGCGCTTAAAACAGTGCTTGGCACATAGTAGGCGCTTAACAAATGCTAGCATTATTATTATTATTATTATTTGTTAAGCGCTTACTATGTGCCAGGCACTGCACTAAGCGCTGGGGTGGATACAAGCAAATCGAGTTGGACATGGTCCCCATCTCATGTGGGGCTCATAGTCTCAATCCCCATTTTCCAGATGAGGGAACTGAGGCCCAGAGAAGTGAAGTGACTTGCCCAAGGTCATGGCAGCAGACAAGTGGCGCAGCCGGGATAATAATAATAATAATAATAATAATGTTAGTATTTGTTAAGCGCTTACTATGTGCAAAGCACTGTTCTAAGCACTGGGGAGATTACAAGGTGATCAGGTTGTCCCACGTGGGGCTCACAGTTTTAATCCCCATTTTACAAATGAGGGAACTGAGGCCCAGAGAAGTGAAGTGACTTGCCGCAAGTCACCCAGCTGACAGTTGGCGGGGCCGGGATTTGAACCCACGACCTCTGACTCCAAAGCCCGGGCTCCTTCCACTGAGCCACGACGATGATGGCTTCCATCAGTCCATCAGTGACGGCATTCCTTCTACACTGCGAGCCCGCGGTTGGGTAGGGACCGTCTCTAGATGTGGCCAACTTGGACTACCCAAGTGCTTAGTCCAGGGCTCTGCACACAGTAAGCGCTCAATAAATACGATTGAATGAATGAATGACGATGATGATGATGATGATGATGATGATGATCAGGGGTCCCTGCTGCGGGTCTGACCAGCCCGCCCCTGGCTCTCCCTGCTTCTCAGCTCATCTACCTGCCCCCGCCTTGGGGCACATGCAAGGCAGTCACCATGGACTCGGATTTCTTTGACTCCTACAGCATCACGGCCTGCCGCATCGACTGCGAGACCCGCTACCTGGTGGAGAACTGTAATTGCCGCATGGTCCATATGCCAGGTCAGTGCGGCCCCCCCTCCCCAACCTCTCAGGCCGGCCGGACTTTATCAATAGTATTTATCAATCATATTTATTGAGCGCTTACTGTGTGCGGAGCACTGTACTAAGTGCTTGGGAAGTCCAAGTTGGCAACATAGAGAGACAGTCCCTACCCAACAGTGGGCTCACAGTCTAAAAGGGGGAGACAGAGAACAGAACCAAACATACCAACAAAATAAAATAAATAGGAAAGAAATGTACAAGTAAAATAGAGTAATAAATATGTACAACCATATATACATATATACAGGTGCTGTGGGGAAGGGAAGGAGGTAAGATGGAGGGATGGAGAGGGGGACGAGGGGGAGAGGAAGGAAGGGGCTCAGTCTGGGAAGGCCTCCTGGAGGCCTTATCAATCGTATTTATCAATCATATTTATTGAGCGCTTACTGTGTGCAGAGCACTGTATTAAGCGCTTGGGAAGTCCAAGTTGGCAACATATAGAGACAGTCCCTACCCAACAGTGGGCTCACAGTCTAAAAGACTGCCCTTCCCTCTGGAGCCCCATCCCCTCCCCCTGCATGTGGGGAGGTCGAGGCAGGGCTCACCTGCTGGGGGGGAAGGGGGTCCCACCCCCCACCCGGCCCCACCTGGTTTTCCTCTTCTGCAGGTGACGCCCCTTACTGCACCCCGGAGCAATACAAAGAGTGCGCGGACCCTGCCCTGGGTGAGTCCCCCCCATAACGCCCCACTCCACAGCCTCTCCCCATTCTTGTGTTGCTCCTGGAAGGGAAAGAATAACAACAACAACAACAACAATAATAATAATGGCATTTATTAAGCGCTTACTATGTGCCGAGCACTGTTCTAAGCGCTGGGGGGAATACAAGGTGATCAGGTTGTCCCACATGGGGCTCACAGTCTTCATCCCCATTTTAATAATAATGATAATAATAATAATAATAATAATAATAATGGCATTTATTAAGTGATTACTATGTGCCAAGCACTGTTCTACGCGCTGGGGGGGATACAAGGTGATCAGGTTGTCCCACGGGGGGCTCACAGTCTTCATCCCCATTTTAATAATAATAATAGTAATGATGGCATTTATTAAGCACTTACTATGTGCCAAGCACTGTTCGAAGCACTGGGGGGGATACAAGGTGATCAGGTTGTCCCACATGGGGCTCACAGTCTTCATCCCCTAATAATAATAATAGTAATGATGGCATTTATTAAGCGCTTACTATGTGCCAAGCACTGTTCTAAGCGCTGGGGGGGATACAAGGTGATCAGGTTGTCCCACAGGGGGCTCACAGTCTTCATCCCCATTTTAATAATAATAATAATAATAATAATGGCATTTATTAAGCGCTTACTATGTGCCAAGCACTGTTCTAAGCGCTGGGGGGGATACAAGGTGATCAGGTTGTCCCACAAGGGGCTCACAGTCTTCATCCCCATTTTAATAATAATAACAGTAATGATGGCATTTATTAAGCTCTTACTATGTGCCAAGCACTGTTCTAAGCGCTGGGGGGATACAAGGTGATCAGGTTGTCCCACAGGGGGCTCACAGTCTTCATCCCCATTTTAATAATAATAATAATAATGGCATTTATTAATCGCTTACTATGTGCCAAGCACTGTTCTAAGCACTGGGGGGGGGGGGGGGAATACAAGGTGATCAGGTTGTCCCACAGGGGGCTCACAGTCTTCATCCCCCCTTTACAGATGAGGCCACTGAGGCCCAGAGAAGTGAATCTACCCCAGCACTTAGTACAGTGCCTGGCACAGAATAAGTGCTCAACAAATACCATTTAAAAAAAAAGTGTCAGGAAGACTAGGAATGAAATAATCTAAAATGTGAGGGGAAACATTTGAGGTTCTTTTGTGGCCGCAGGCCACATTCCATCCACATTCTTAGCTTCAGGATCCTGGCTCTTCTTCCCACACAGTGAAAAGGCACAGAGATTCTTGGGGTCCAAGAAGGCCCCCTGACCTGATCTGCTGGATCAGATCAATCAATCAATCAATCGTATTTATTGAGCACTTACTGTGTGCAGAGCACTGTACTAAGCGCTTGGGAAGTACAAGTTGGCAAGATAAGCAGATGAAGGGGGACAGTTGGCCGGTCTCTCCCTGATGTGTCCAGAGATTCCCTCGCCATCTCTTCCCCTCTCTCTCCCCCTCTTTTTGTCCCTTTCCCCCTCTCTCCCCCCCACCACCCAATTAATTAATTCATTCAATAATATTTATTAAGCGCTTGGGAAGCACAATTGAGCAACAGAGACAATCCCTGCCTACAATGGGGGCTCTCTCTCTCTCTCCCTCTCTCTCTCTCTTGTCTCAGATTATATGACTATGACTATGTGACTATGTCCAACCTGAATATCTTGTACCTACCCCAGCGCTTAGAACAGTGCCTGGCATATAGTAAGCGCTTAACAAATACCATAAAAGTAAAGTGACTTGCCCAAAGTCACACAGCTGGCAATTGGTGGAGGCGGGATTTGAACCCATGACCTCTGACTCCAAAGCCCGGGCTCTTCCCACTGAGCCACGCTGCTTCTCTTCTCTTAGGAAGTGAAGTGCTTCCCGCTCATAGGAAGCGGTCAGCACTTCCTATGAGCCGGGGACTGTTCTGAGCGCTGGGAGTCAGAGGTCACGGGTTCTAATCCCAGCTCCGCCACTTGTCAGCTGGGTGACTTTGGGCCAGTCGCTTCACTTCTCCGGGCCTCAGTTCCCTCATCTGGAAAATGGGGATGAGGACTGTGAGCCCCATGGGGGACAACCTTGATTACCTTGTATCCCCCCAAGGGCTTAGAACAGTGCTTCGTTCGTTCAATCGTATTTATTGAGCGCTTACTGTGTGCACAGCACTTGGGAAGTACAAGTGCTTGGTACATAGTAAGCGCTTTACAAATACCAACATTAATTAATGAATTGAGTGATGCAGGGCAGGGGTGGGGTGGGGGGGAACAAATAAAGGGGTCAAGCGAGGAAGGGGCGGGAAGTGCCCTCCGTCTCTCGTCCAGGGACTCAATCCCCTCGCGCCCCCCGGGCAGACTTCCTGGTGGAGAAGGATCAGGACTACTGTGTCTGCGACATGCCCTGCAACATGACGCGCTACGGCAAGGAGCTGTCTATGGTCAAGATCCCCAGCAAGGCCTCCGCCAAGTATCTGGCCAAGAAATTCAACAAATCGGAGCAGTATATTGGGTGAGGGGCGGGGACTGGTGGATGGGGCCTGGACTGTGGGGGTGGGTCCTGATCTCTGGGGAAAGGGTCCTGATAATAATAATAATAATAATAATGGCATTTATTAAGCACTTACTATGTGCAAAGCACCATTCTAAGCGCTGAGGAGGTCACAAGGCAACCAGGTGGTCCCACAGGGGGTTCACAGTCTTCATCCCCATTTTACAGATGAGATAACTGAGGCCCAGAGAAGTGAAGTGACTTGCCCAAAGTCACACAGCTAATTGGCAGAGCCGGGATTTGAACCCATGACCTCTGACTCCAAAGCCTGTGCTCTTTCCACCGGCCCATGCTGCTTCTATCCTGATCCCTGGGGGCTGGTGGGAGGGGACAGAAGATCAATCAATCAATCAGTCGTATTTATTGAGCGCTTACTGTGTGCAGAGCACGGTACTAAGCGCTTGGGAAGTACAAGTTGGCAACATATGGAGACGGTCCCTACCCAACAGTGGGCTCACAGTCGAGAAGAGTGGGCTCACAGTCTAGAAGATAATAAATAATGGTAATAATAAGGATAATAATGATGGTATTTGTTGAGTACTTACTTTGTGCCAAGCCCTGTTCTAAAAGCTGGGGTACATACAAGGTGATCAGGTTGTCCCCACATGGGGCTCACAGTCTTCATCCCCATTTTCCAGATGAGGGAACTGAGGCACAGAGAAGTGAAGCAGTTTGCTCAGTCACACACCTGACAAGTGGTGGAGCCGGGATTAGAACCCATGACCTCCGACTCCCAAGCCCAGTTTCTATCCACTGAGCCACGCTGCATTCAGTCATTCAATCGTATCTACGCATTCATTCATTCAATCGTATTTATTGAGCACTTACTGTGTGCAAAGCACTGTACTTGTACTTCCCAAGCGCTTAGTCCAGTGCTCTGCACACAGTAAGTGCTCAATAAATACGATTGAATGAATGAATGTACTAAACGCATGGATGAGTACAATATAACAACAAATTATAGAGAGAATTATATAGAGAGAATTAAATAGAGAAGCAGCATGACTCAGTGGAAAGAGGAGTCAGAGGTCGTGGGTTCTAATTCTGGCTCCGCCACTTGTCAGCTGTGTGACTTTGGGCAAGTCACTTCACCTCTCTGGGCCTCAGTTACCTCATCTGTAAAAAGGAGACTAAGACTGTGAGCCCCTCGTGGGACAACCTGATCACCTTGTATCCCCCCACAGCGCTTAGAACAGTGCTTTGCCCATAGTAAGCGCTTAACAAATGCCATCATCATCATCATTATTATTATTATTATTCTAACAACGCCCTGCCCACACCGAGCTCACAGTCTATAGATTACTGAGCGCTTACTATGGGCAAAGCACCGTACTAAGCGCTGGGGAGAGTTCAGTAGAACAATCAACTGACCCCATTCCCTGCCCGCAGCAAGCATATTCTCATTCCCCTTGGCCACAGGGAGAACATCCTGGTGCTGGACATCTTCTTCGAAGTCCTGAACTACGAGACAATTGAGCAGAAGAAGGCGTACGAGATTGCCGGGCTGCTCGGTCAGTGCCCGCCGGCCCGGCCCCCCGACGCCGTCGGTCCCCATCGTGACCCCAGTTGGACCCTTCTCAATCCCTGAGACCCCCGATAGACCCTACCCTGACCCCTCTTCGACCCCATCCGGCCCCACCTGGACCCCAAATCGAACCAGACCCCAGCGACCCCATCCTTACTCGTCTTTGACGCCCCTCGATTTCCCCTGACCCCGGCCGCCCCTTCCACAGGTGACATCGGGGGCCAGATGGGACTATTTATCGGGGCTAGTATCCTCACGGTGCTTGAACTCTTCGACTACGCCTATGAGGTAAGTCCACACAGCACTTTATTCATTTGTTCATTCAATTCTATTTATTGAGCGCTTACTGTGTGCAGAGCACTGGACTAAGTGCTTGGGAAGTCCAAGTCAGCAACATGTAGAGACGGTCCCGACCCAACAGCGGGCTCGCAGTCTAGAAGGGGGAGACAGACAACAAAACATATTAACAAAATAAAATGAATAGAATAAATATGTACAAATAAAATAAATAGTGCCAAGCCTCGCTCTAAGCCCTGGGGGAGGAAGATGTAACATCATTCATTCATTCATTCATTAGTACAGTGTTAAGCGCTTAGTCCAGTGCTCTGCACATAGTAAGCGCTCAATAAATACGATTGATGATGATTCATTCAATCGTATTTATTGAGCGCTTACTGTGTGCAGAGCACTGGACTAAGCGCTTGTGACACTCAGGCCCGGAGCTCTGTCCACTGAGTCACGCTGTTTCTCCAGGTCGGACTGAATGTGCAAATACAGGAGCAGTGTGGCCTAGTGGAAAGAGCCCGGGCCTGGGAATCATTCATTCATTCAATCGTATTTATTGAGTGCTTACTGTGTGCAGGGCACTGTACTAAGCGCTTGGGATGTACAAGTTGGCAACGTATAGAGACGGTACCTACCCAACAGTGGGCTCTAGAAGGGGGAGACGAGGGACCTGAGGCCCAGAGAAGTGAAGTTACTTGCCCAAAGTCACACAGCTGACGAGTGGGGGAGCCGGGATTGGAACCCGCGACCTCCGCCTCCAAAGCCCAGGCTCTTTCCACTGAGCCACGCTGCTTCTCAGAAGGGCAGCCCCCCCCCGGGACGGCCTCCTCCCCGCCGACCGCACGCACATATATCTATGATTTTAAGTGCTTGGCACATAGTAAGCACTTAACAAATGCCATCATTATTATTATTATCACCCCATTTATACTCATTCAATCATTTATTGAGCACTTACTGTGTGCACAGCACTGTACTAAGCGCTTGGGAAGTCCAAGTCGGCAACATCTAGAGACGGTCCCTACCCAACAACGGGCTCACAGTCTAGAAGGGGGAGACGGACGACAAAACATGGAGACAGGTGTCAAAATTGTCAGAACGAATAGAATTTAAGCCTATATTGATGACCATTTACTTGTTTTGACGTCTGCCTCCCCCCTCTAGACTGTACGCCCGCCGTGGGCAGGGATTGTCTCTCTTTCTTGCTGTATTAAACTTTCCAAGCGCTTCTAGACTGTGAGCCCACTGTTGGGGAGGGCCCGTCTCTATATGTTGCCAACTTGGACTTTCCAAGCGCTTAGGACAGTGCTCTGCACACAGTAAGCGCTCAATAAATACGATTGATTGATTGATTGATAGTCCAGTGTTCTGCACACAGTAGGCACTCAATAAATACGACTTAATGAGTGAATGAGTCCCCAACCGGGGCAGGGGGAGGGCAGGAGGGGGAAAGGAGGGAGGGTGAGGCTGTGGGGAAGGGACTGGGGGGGTTTGCATCTGTGTGCTGGGTGTCTCCCTTCCTCTCAGGTCATCAAGCACAAACTGTGCAGACGGGGCAAGTGTCAGAAGGAGGCCAAGAGGAGCAGCGTGGACAAAGGCGTGGCCCTCAGCCTCGATGATGTCAAACGCCACGTGAGGGACCCAACCTCCCTTCCCCCCTTCAGTCTCCCCCAATTCCTTCCACCCCCCGGCCTCCCCCAGCCCCCACAACTCCTCCCCGGTCCCCTTCCTCCTTTAGCCCTCCCCATCTAATAATAGCAATAATAATAATAATAGTGATGGTTGTGTAGCGCTCACTATGTGCCAGGCACTGTACCGAGCGCTGGGGCGGATACAAGCAAATCGGGTTGGATACAACTCCTCCCCGGTCCCCTTCCTCCTTTAGCCCTCCCCATCTAATAATAGTAATAATAATAATAATAGTGATAGTTGCGTAGTGCTCATTATGTGCTAGGCACTGTACCGAGCGCTGGGGTGGATACAAGCAAATCGGGTTGGATACAACTCCTCCCCAGTCCCCTTCCTCCTTTAGCCCTCCCCAACTAATAATAGTAATAATAATAATAATAGTGATGGTTGTGTAGCGCTCACTATGTGCCAGGCACTGTACCGAGCGCTGGGGTGGATACAAGCAAATCGGGTCGGATACAACTCCTCCCTGGTCCCCTTCCTCCTTTAGCCCTCCCCATCTAATAATAGTAATAATAACAGTGATGGTTGTGTAGCGCTCACTATGTGCCAGGCACTGTATCGAGCGCTGGGGTGGATACAAGCAAATCGGGTTGGATACAACTCCTCCCCAGTCCCCTTCCTCCTTTAGCCCTCCCCAACTAATAATAGTAATAACAATAATAATAGTGATGGTTGTGTAGTGCTCACTATGTGCCAGGCACTGTACCGAGCGCTGGGGTGGATACAAGCAAATCGGGTTGGATACAACTCCTCCCCGGTCCCCTTCCTCCTTTAGCCCTCCCCATCTAATAATAGCAATAATAATAATAATAGTGATGGTTGTGTAGCGCTCACTATGTGCCAGGCACTGTACCGAGCGCTGGGGTGGATACAAGCAAATCGGGTTGGATACAACTCCTCCCCGGTCCCCTTCCTCCTTTAGCCCTCCCCAACTAATAATAGTAATAATAATAGTGATGGTTGTGTAGTGCTCACTATGTGCCAGGCACTGTACCGAGCGCTGGGGTGGATAGAAGCAAATCGGGTTGGATACAACTCCTCCCCGGCCCCCTTCCTCCTTTAGCCCTCCCCAACTAATAATAGTAATAATAATAGTGATGGTTGTGTAGCGCTCACTATGTGCCAGGCACTGTACCGAGCGCTGGGGTGGATACAAGCAAATCGGGTTGGATACAACTCCTCCCCGGTCCCCTTCCTCCTTTAGCCCTCCCCATCTAATAATAGCAATAATAATAATAATAGTGATGGTTGTGTAGCGCTCACTATGTGCCAGGCACTGTACCGAGCGCTGGGGTGGATACAAGCAAATCGGGTTGGATACAACTCCTCCCCAGTCCCCTTCCTCCTTTAGCCCTCCCCATCTAATAATAGTAATAATAATAATAATAGTGATGGTTGTGTAGCGCTCACTATGTGCCAGGCACTGTACCGAGCGCTGGGGTGGATACAAGCAAATCGGGTTGGATACAACTCCTCCCCCGTCCCCTTCCTCCTTTAGCCCTCCCCAACTAATAATAGTAATAATAATAGTGATGGTTGTGTAGCGCTCACTATGTGCCAGGCACTGTACCGAGCGCTGGGGTGGATACAAGCAAATCGGGTTGGATACAACTCCTCCCCGGTCCCCTTCCTCCTTTAGCCCTCCCCATGTAATAATAGCAATAATAATAATAATAGTGATGGTTGTGTAGCGCTCACTATGTGCCAGGCACTGTACCAAGCGCTGGGGTGGATACAAGCAAATCGGGTTGGATACAACTCCTCCCCGGTCCCCTTCCTCCTTTAGCCCTCCCCATCTAATAATAGCAATAATAATAACAATAGTGATGGTTATGTAGCGCTCACTATGTGCCAGGCACTGTACTGAGCTCTGGGGTGGATACAAGCAAATCGGGTCGGATACAACTCCTCCCCGGTCCCCTTCCTCCTTTAGCCCTCCCCATCTAATAATAGCAATAATAATAATAATAGTGATGGTTGTGTAGCGCTCAGTATGTGCCAGGCACTGTACCGAGCGCTGGGGTGGATACAAGCAAATCGGGTTGGATACAACTCCTCCCTAGTCCCCTTCCTCCTTTAAGCCCTCCCCATCTAATAATAGTAATAATAATAGTGATGGTTGTGTAGCGCTCACTATGTGCCAGGCACTGTACCGAGCGCTGGGGTGGATACAAGCCAGTCGGGTTGGAGACGGCCCCTGTCCCACCTGGGGCTCACGGTCTCAACCCCCATTTTCCAGACGAGGGAATTGAGGCCTAGAGAAGCGACCTGTCCAAGGTCACAAGGCAGACCAGTGGAGGAGCCGGGAATAGGACCCATGACCTTGGGACTCCCCATCCACTACTCCAGGCTGCTTCTGCTCTCTGATCACCCCCCGACCCCCGACCCCCGACCCCCGACCCCCGGGCCTGGTCCCCCTCCCCACCCCTGGTCCCGTTTTCCCTCCAGAATCCGTGCGAGAGTCTCCGGGGCCACCCGGCCGGCCTGACCTACGCTGCCAACATCCTACCTCACCACCCGGCCCGGGGCACCTTCGAGGATTTTACCTGCTGAGCCCTGGCCCCCTCCGGCCCCCTTCGGCCCGGTTCGGCCCAGCTGGGCCCAGCTGGGCCCGGCCTCGACTAGAGGCCTCGACCAAAGGCCTCGGGGTGGGAGGGGAGACGATGGGTGGGGGGAGGAGAAGGAGGAGGGGACCCCCTCCCCACCGGGCCCCTCTCCCCATCCCCTTTTTTTTCATTTTTAACAAAACGACAACAAGAACAAAAAAAAGGAAACAAAAAATTAGGAGAGAGAGGGGGACGGGCGGGGTTTAGGGTTAACCCGTCCGGCCCCCGGCCTGGGCTCTGTCCCCACGTCCATCCTCATTCCGTTTCCACCCAAGCTCCCCTCTCCCCCCTTCCTCTGCAAGATAGAGAAGGTAACTGGGGGGGGCTGAGACCCCCCCCAGCTCCCGTATTCCTCCCCCCACCCCCTCCCAGCTTTGAGACCCCTCTCCCACCTCCTGACCCCGGTGGGGGCCTGAGTTGAGGAAGGAGGAATGGGGAGGAAATGGTCGGGGGGCGGGGGCTGCTACTCCTTCCCCCCACCCACCCCAAGGAGGTAATCAGTACAGTCCCCTCCTGTGGGTCTGCCTGGCCTTCCACCCCAGCAGCGGCCCAGGGGCTCAGGGACCTGGAGCCGGCGATGCCCCCATCCCCCAGCCCCCCGAAGTCCCATAAATTTTCTTATGGCGCTTTCGGCCTCCCTCCTCTCCCGCCCCCTCCCCACCCCGTTCCCTCCAGCTGGTTTCTTTATACAACCTCATCCTCATTTTCTATTTCTATACGATAGACTCTATATTGCTAGATCTCTGTATATACACCGCCCCCGTCCTCCAGCCCATCCGTATCTACCGAGCACCACACCGAGACCCTCCCCGGGGTCTCCGGCCTCCTCCCCAACGACCCCCTGTATAAAGTGTGTTAGCCCCTCTGCGGTGTCCGTGTCCACCCCCAAACCATCCCCCTTCACCCCTGGGAAAGCACAACACGACGACATACGCATTGTATCTCTCGCTCTCTTAACGGCGACATCAAGGAAGCTGTGAATTCCGCTCCCCGGCCTCTTTCTGACTGACCCCTTCCCCTCTCTGCAGCCTTAAACTCCCACCCCCCACACTAGGCCCCCCGTGGCCTTCTTCCCTGAACCGGGGGTGTTGCCCCCCTCTAGGATTTGGCTCTGCCATCTGGAGCCTGGCAGGGGGAGGGTGGCGGGGCGGAGAGCATCCCTGGGTCCCCATAGGGTCTCCTAGACGGGCCGGTCCAGCCTCCGGCCCCCACCCCTCGCACGAGGACACGGGGGGGGGGGGGTTGATTAATAATAATAATAATAATAATAACGATGAAGATGGCATTTGTTAAGCGCTTACTATGTGCCAAGCACTGTTCTAAGCGCTGGGGAGGATACAAGGTGATCAGGTTGTCCCCCGTGGGGCTCACCCCGGCTCTTAGCGCAGTGCTCTGCAGACTGCGAGCAGGCGGTAAGCGCTTAGTACGGTGCTTTGCGCACAATAAAGTGCGCAATAAGATCGACTGAATGGATGATTCAGCAGTTAAACACTGTTACTACTCCACCACAGCCTAGTGGAAAGAATACGGGCCTGGAAGTTGGAGACCCGGGTTCTGCTCAGAGAAGTGGGAAAGAGCCCGGGCTTTGGAGTCAGAGGTGATGGGTTCAAATCCCGGCTCCGCCAACTGTCAGCTGGGTGACTTTGGGCAAGTCACTTCACTTCTCTGGGCCTCAGTGACCTCATCTGTAAAATGGGGACTAAGACTGGGAGCCCCCCGTGGGACAACCTGATCACCTTGTAACCTCCCCAGCGCTTAGAACAGTGCTTTGCACATAGTAAGCGCTTAATAAATGCCATTATTGTTATTATTATTATTATCCCCATTTGACAGACGAGGTCACTGAGGCCTCAGAGAAGTGAAGTGGCTTGCCCCAAAGTCACCCAGCTGACAAGTGGCGGATTAGAACCCACGACCTCTGGTTCCCAAGCCCGGGCTCTTTCCACTGAGCCACGCCGCTTCTCGTGAACCCGCTCCACTAGGCAGTCATTCGAGATGACAAGATGGGGGGGAAGTTGGGGCGTGGGAGAGCAGGGAGAGCTACCAGGGGGTGGGGGTCTGGAGGCCTGATTTATCTCTGCCCCCTCCCAGGGGGGGGGGGTCTATTCTCTTGGTGCCCATAACCCTCCAAAACTCAGTTTCTCCACTGCGGCCTGGTCAGAGGAGAAGGTGGAGGGAGGGTGGGAGTTGGGGGGCGGGGGGGAAGGAGGCTGGGAAGGATCAATCAATCGTATTTATTGAGCGCTTACTGTGTGCAGAGCACTGTACTAAGCGCTTGGGAAGTACAAGCTGGCAGGGAAGGATGGGTCACCGAAGACCCTCTGCCCAGACCCCTGCCCCCTTTCCAGGCCAACCTGTAAGGCCCAGACACCCCTCTTTGCCCAGATCCCCCCGCTTCCCTGTCCCGGAGACAGATTGCCTTCTGACATCCCCCCACACAACTCCCAGCCCCAGAGGGGACATCGAGGCAGTGGCCCCCCGGGCCCCCCGGTCCCCCCCGACGGATGAGGGGCGACCCTTCCCGAGCGAAGCAGGAGGCGGGCTGGAGGGAGGGGTGCGCCGGGTGGTTGTGGTGATGGAGGACGCATGCCTCTGGCTTAATAAACCGGGTTTGAACCAACTGCTTCTCACTGTGGTGTTCTTCTCCCAGGGGAGAGGGGAGTGGATGGATTAATCAAATCGGTCAATAATAATAATAATAATCATGATGGCATTTGTTAAGCGCTTACTATGTGCAAAGCACTGTTCTAAGCGCTGGGGGGGGATAAAATGCGATCAAGTTGTCCCACGTGGGGCTCACAGCCTTAATCCCCATTTTTACAGATGAGGTAACTGAGGCTCAGAGAAGTTAAGTGACTTGCCCAAGGTCACTCGGCAGACTTGTGGTGGAGCCGGGATTCGAACCCATGACCTCTGACTCCAAAGCCCGTGCTCCTTCCACTGAGCCACGCTGCTTCTCTGATTCCCCATTTTACAGATGAGGTAACTGAGGCCCGGAGAAGCGACTTGCCCAAGGTCACACAGCTGACAATTGGTAGAGCTGGGATTTGAACCCATGACCTCTGACTCCAAAGCCCGGGCTCTTTCCACTAAGCCACGCTGCTTCTCTTCTGACATCATATTAAGATTATTATTGTTAAGATTATTATGATTAAGTCAATCATATTAAGGGCTCGCTGTGTGCTGTGTGCGGAGAACTACACTATGCACTAGGGAGGGTATCATCATCATCATCGATGGAATTTACTGAGCACTTCTTCTGTGCCCGCTGTACTAAGCTCTGCCACTTATCTATTGTATATATGTTGCAAACTTGTACCTCCTCAAAAATCTCCAGTGGCTACCAATCAATCTGCGCATCAGGCAGAAACTCCTCACCCTGGGCTTCCAGGCTGTCCATCCCCTCGCCCCCTCCTCCCTCACGAGCTCCCTTCTGTCCTTCTCCAGCCCAGCCCGCACCCTCCGCTCCTCTGCCACCGCTAATCTCCTCCCCGGGCCTCGTTCCTTCCTCTCCCCCTCGTCCCCCTCTCCATCCCCCCCGCCTCACCTCCTTCCCTTCCCCACAGCACCTGTATATATGTATATATGTTTGTACAGATTTATTACTCTATATTTATTTTACTTGTACATATCTATTCTATTTATTTTATTTTGTTAGTATGTTTGGTTTTGCTCTCCGTCTCCCCCTTTTAGACCGTGAGCCCACTGCTGGGTAGGGACTGTCTCTATATGTTACCAACTTGTACTTCCCAAGCGCCTAGTACAGTGCTCTGCACACAGTAAGTGCTCAATAAATACGATTGATGATGATGATGATCCGCCAAACTCGCTCTCTTCCTCCCTTCAAGGCCCTGCTGAGAGCTCACCTCCTCCAGGAGGCCTTCCCAGACTGAGCCCCTTCCTTCCTCTCCCCCTCATCCCCCTCTCCATCCCCCCCATCTTACCTCCTTCCCTTCCCCACAGCACCTGTATATATGTATATATGTTTGTACAGATTTATTACTCTATTTATTTATTTTACTTGTACATATCTATTCTATTTATTTTATTTTGTTAGTATGTTTGGTTTTGCTCTCCGTCTCCCCCTTTTAGACTGTGAGCCCACTGCTGGGTAGGGACTGTCTCTATATGTTACCAACTTGTACTTCCCAAGCGCTTAGTACAGTGCTCTGCACACAGTAAGTGCTCAATAAATACGATTGATGATGATGATGATCCGCCAAACTCGCTCTCTTCCTCCAAGGCCCTGCTGAGAGCTCACCTCCTCCAGGAGGCCTTCCCAGACTGAGCCCCTTCCTTCCTCTCCCCCTCTCCATCCCCCCCATCTTACCTCCTTCCCTTCCCCACAGCACCTGTATATATGTATATATGTTTGTACATATTTATTACTCTATTTATTTATTTATTTATTTATTTTACTTGTACTTATCTATTCTATTTATTTTATTTTGTTAGTATGCTTGGTTTTGTTCTCCGTCTCCCCCTTTTAGACTGTGAGCCCACTGCTGGGTAGGGACTGTCTCTAGATGTTACCAACTTGTACTTCCCAAGCGCCTAGTACAGTGCTCTGCACACAGTAAGTGCTCAATAAATACGATTGATGATGATGATGATCCGCCAAGCTGGCTCTCTTCCTCCCTTCAAGGCCCTACTGAGAGCTCACCTCCTCCAGGAGGCCTTCCCACACTTGCCCCTTCCTTCCTCTCCCCCTCTCCACCCCCCCATCTTACCTCCTTCCCTTCCCCACAGCACCTGTTTATATGTATATATGTTTGTACATATTTATTACTCTATTTACTTAACTTGTTCATATCTATTCTATTTATTTTATTTTGTTAGTATGTTTGGTTTTGTTCTCTGTCTCCCCCTTTTAGACTGTGAGCCCACTGTTGGGTAGGGACTGTCTCTAGATGTTGCCAACTTGTACTTCCCAAGCGCTTAGTCCAGTGCTCTGCACCCAGTAAGCGCCCAATAAATCCGATTGATTGATTCTCTGTGCCTCAGTTCCTTCATCTGTAAAATGGGGATTAAGACTGTGAGCCCCCCGTGGGACAACCTAATCACCTTGTAACGTCCCCAGCGCATAGAACACAGCAAGCGCTTAACAAATACCATCATTATTATTATGTTTTGTTTTGTTGTCTGTCTCCCCCTTCTAGACCTTGAGCCCGTTGTTGGGTAGGGACTGTCTCTATATGTTGCCGACTTGTACTTCCCAAGCGCTTAGTACAGTGCTCTGCACACAGTAAGCGCCCAATAAATACGATTGAATGAATGAATGAATGCACACGGTAAGCACTCAATAAAAGACTGAGCCCCCTTCCTTCCTCTCCCCCTCCTCCCCATTCCCACCTTACCTCCTTTTCCTCCCACAGCACCGGTATATATGTATATATGTTTGTACGTATTTATTACTCTTTATTTATTTTACTTGTACATATTTATTCTATTTATTTTATTTTGTTAACATGTTTTGTTGTCTGTCTCCCACTTCTAGACTGTGAGCCCGCTGTTGGGTAGGGACCGTCTCTAGATTCGCCGACTTGTACTTCCCAAGCGCTTAGTCCAGTGCTCTGCAAACAGTAAGCGCTCAATAAATACGATTGAATGAATGAATGAATTCTAGACTGTGAGCCCACTGTTGGGTAGGGGCAGTTTCTATATGCTGCCAACTTGTACTTCCCAAGTGCTTAGTCCAGTGCTTTGCACGCAGTAAGCACTCAACAAATACGATTGAATGAATTGAATGAATGAATGAATAAAAAAAACTGTGAGCCCACTGTTGGGTAGGGCGGTTTCTATAGGTTGCCAACTTGTACTTCCCAAGCGCTTAGTACAGTGCTGTGCACACAGTAAGCCCTCAATAGATACGATTGAATTGAATGAATAAAAAAGACTGTGAGCCCACTGTTGGGTAGGGGCCGTCTCTATATGTTGCCAAGTTGTACTTCCCAAGCGCTTAGTCCAGTGCTCTGCACACAGTAAGCGCTCAATAGATACGATTGAATGAACTGAATGAATGAATGAATGAATAAAAAAGACTGTGAGCCCACTGTTGGGTAGGGGCCGTTTCTATATGTTGCCAACTTGGACTTCCCAAGCACTTAGTCCAGTGCTCTGCACACAGTAAGCGTTCAATAAATACGATTGAGTGAATTCAATGAATTAATGAATTAATTAATGAGTGAATAAAAAAGACTGTGAGCCCACTGTTGGGTAGCGGCCGTCTCTGTATGTTGCCAACTTGTCCTTCCCAAGCGCTTAGTCCAGTGCTCTGCACACAGTAAGCGCTCAATAGATACGATTGAATTGAATGAATGAATGAATAAAAAAGACTGTGAGCCCACTGTTGGGTGGGGGCCGTTTCTATATGTTGCCAACTTGGACTTCCCAAGCGCTTAGTCCAGTGCTCTGCACACAGAAAGCGCTCAATACGATTGAATGAATTGAATGAACTAATGAATTAATTAATGAGTGAATAAAAAAGACTGTGAGCCCACTGTTGGGTAGGGGCCGTTTCTATATGTTACCAACTTGCACTTCCCAAGCGCTTAGTCCAGTGCTCTGCACACAGTAAGCGTTCAATAAATACGATTGAATGAATGAATGAATGAATGAATAAAAAAGACTGTGAGCCCACTGTTGGGTAGGGACCGTCTCTATATGTTGCCAACTTGGACTTCCCAAGCGCTTAGCACAGTGCTCTGCACACAGAAAGCGCTCAATACGATTGAATGAATTGAATGAATTAATGAATTAATTAATGAGTGAATAAAAAAGACTGTGAGCCCACTGCTGGGTAGGGGCCGTTTCTATATGTTACCAACTTGCACTTCCCAAGCGCTTAGTCCAGTGCTCTGCACACAGTAAGCGTTCAATAAATACGATTGAATGAATGAATGAATGACTAAAAAAGACTGTGAGCCCACTGTTGGGTAGGGGCCGTCTCTGTATGTTGCCAACTTGTACTTCCCAAGCGCTTAGCACAGTGCTCTGCACACAGAAAGCGCTCAATAAATACGATTGAATGAATGAAATAGGAGTGAATGAATGAATGATCCGGCGGCCTCCGTTGACCTCCGCTGCGGAGGCGGCGGCGCTTCCCTCCTCCCGCCCCGTGGGGGCGCCGCCTCGGGGCCGCTCTGCCCCGCGCCGTCCTCGGTGGCTTCCCCCCCCTCCCGCTCCCCGAAGACCGGAAGGAGGCGTGGCCCATCTAGCCCGCCGTCTCGCCTCCTCCCGCCCGCCCCGCGCCGGCCGAGGCGGGGGTGCGGGAGGGAGGGGGGGGGGAGATTAGAGGCGGGGGGAGTTCCGGATCCGGTTCTTTGTGCGGCCGCGGCGGCGGCGGCGGCCCGGGGGGTTGGTGGGGGGGCGGGGGAGAAGATGGCGGCCCGGGCGGGTTTCCAGTCGGTGGCTCCGAGCGGGGGCGGCGGGGCGGCGGCGGCGGGGGCGCTGGGCCCGGGCGGGACCCCGGTGCGGATGGGCCCGGCCCCCGGACAGGGGCTCTACCGCTCCCCGATGCCCGGCGCCGCTTATCCGGTGAGCAGCTTCGGGACGGGGGCGGTGCCCGGACGAGCGCTCGGGGGGGATGGGGGAGGAGCGACACACGACGTGGGGGGGGGGACGGAGGGAGGGAGGGAGGGATGGATGGATGGATGGGGCGTGGCTTACGCACGGGGTGTTGCTTACGTACGGGGGCGTGGCTTTACGTACGGGGTGTTGCTTGCATAAGGGGCGTGGCTTACGTACGGCGTGCTGCTTACGTGCGGGGGTGTCGCTTGCGTACGGGGCGTGGCTTACGTACAGGGGTGCTGCTTACGTACGGGGGCGTGGCTTACGTACGGGGTGTCGCTTGCGTGTGGGGCGTGGCTTACGTACGAGGTGCTGCCAACGCGAGGGGGCGTGGCTTACGTATGGGGTGTCGCTTGCGTAAGGGGGCGTGGCCCTACCGGGCCTGGCCGGGAGGGGGCGCGCTCCCCCCCCGCCCCCGATCAATCAATCAATCGTATTTCTTCTTATAATAATAATAATAATAATGGCATTTGTTAAGCGCTTACTATGTGCGGAGCACTGTTCTAAGCGCTGGGGAGGATACAAGGTGATCAGGTTGTCCCACAGGGGGCTCCCAGTCTTCATCCCCATTTTCCAGATGAGGTGACTGAGGCTCAGAGAAGTGAAGTGACTTGCCCAAGGTCACGCAGCAGACATAATAATAATAATAATACTAATTGGCATTTGTTAAGCGCTTACTATGTGCGGAGCACTGTTCTAAGCGCTGGGGGGGATCCAAGGTGATCAGGTTGTCCCACAGGGGGCTCCCAGTCTTCATCCCCATTTTCCAGATGAGGTGACTGAGGCTCAGAGAAGTGAAGTGATTTGCCCAAGGTCACGCAGCAGACATAATAATAATAATAATGCTAATTGGCATTTGTTAAGCGCTTACTATGTGCCAAGCATTGTTCTAAGCGCTGGGGTAGATACAAGGTGATCTGGTTGTTCCACGTGGGGCTCCCAGTCTTCATCCCCATTTTCCAGATGAGGTGACTGAGGCTCAGAGAAGTGAAGTGACTTGCCCAAGGTCACGCAGCAGACATAATAATAATAATAGTTGGCATTTGTTAAGCGCTTACTATGTGCCAAGCACTGTTCTAAGCGCTGGGGGGGATACAAGGTGATCAAGTTGTCCCACATGGGGCTCCCAGTCTTCATCCCCATTTTCCAGATGAGGTGACTGAGGCTCAGAGAAGTGAAGTGACTTGCCCAAGGTCACGCAGCAGACATAATAATAATACTAGTTGGCATTTGTTAAGCGCTTACTATGTGCCAAGCACTGTTCTAAGCGCTGGGGGGGATACAAGGTGATCAAGTTGTCCCCCATGGGGCTCCCAGTCTTCATCCCCATTTTCCAGATGAGGTGACTGAGGCTCAGAGAAGTGAAGTGACTTGCCCAAGGTCACGCAGCAGACATAATAATAATACTAGTTGGCATTTGTTAAGCGTTTACTATGTGCCAAGCACTGTTCTAAACGCTGGGGGGGGGGGGGATACAGGGTGATCAGGTTGTCCCACGGGGGGCTCACAGTCTTAATCCCCATTTTACAGATGTGGTAACTGAGGCCCAGAGAAGTGAAGTGCCTTGTGGCGGAGCCGGGATTCAAACCCATGACCTCTGACTCCAAAGCCCGGGCTCTTCTCCACTGAGCCACGGTGATTTATTGAGCGCTTACTGCGTGCAGAGCACTGGACTAAGCGCTTGGGAAGTCCAAGTTGGCAACATAGAGAGACAGTCCCTACCCAACAGTGGGCTCACAGTCTAAAAGATCAAGGCCAGCTTTCGGCCCCTCGCGGAGATCGGATTAACCGCGGGGAAGGGCGGATTATCCGCGGCGAGGGCGGACGGTTAATACTAATAACGACGGCATTTATTCAGCGCGTTACTATGTGCCAAGCACTGTTCTAAGCGCTGGGGAGGTTTCAAGAATAATGAGGATGATGGCATGTGTGCCAAGCACTGTTCTAAGCGCTGGGCAGGTTACAATAATAATAATAATGGCATGTATTAAGCGCTTAGTATGTGCAAAGCATTGTTCTGAGTGCTGGGGAGGTTACAATAATAATAATGATGGCATTTATTAGGCTCTTACTATGTGCGAAGCACCGTTCTAAGCGCTGGGGTGGTTACAAAGTGATCAGGTGGTCCCACGGGGGGCTCACAGTCTTCATCCCCATTTTACAGATGAGGGAACTGAGGCCCAGAGAATAATAATAATAATAATAATAATAACATTTATTAAGTGCTTACTGTGTGCAAAGCACTGTTCTAAGCGCTGGGGTAGATACAAGGTGATCAGGTTGTCCCACGAGGGGCTCACAGTCTTCATCCCCATTTTATAGATGAGGGAACTGAGGCCCAGAGAAGTGAAGTGACTTGCCCAAAGTCACACAGCGGACAAGTGGAGGAGCCGGGGTTTGAACCCGTGACCTCTGACTCCAAAGCCCGGGCTCTTTCCACTGAGCCACGCTGCTTCCCCCAATTCATTCAATCATATTTATTGAGCGCTTACTGTGTGCAGAGCACTGTACTAAGCACTTGGGAGGTCTCCTCTCCCCACATCTCACCTCCCTCCCAATAATCATATTCATTCATTCAATCGTATTTATTGAGCGCTTACTGCGTGCAGAGCACTGTACCAAGCAAGTCAGCAACATATAGAGCCAGTCCCTACCCAACAACGGGCTCACAGTCTAGAAGGGGGAGACGGACAACAAAACTAAACATGTAATGATGGTATTTGTAAAGCGCTTACTATGTGCCAAGCACTGTTCTAAGCACTGGGGTAGATACAAGGTGATCAGGTTGTCCCACGTGAGGCTCACAGTCTTCATCCCCATTTGACAGATGAGGGAACTGAGGCCCAGAGAAGTTGTGACTTGCCCAAGGTCACGCAGCTGACAAGTGGCAGAGCCGGGATTAGAACCCATGACCTCTGGCTCCCGAGCCCGTGCTCTTTCCACTGAGCCACGCTGCTTCTCTAATTTTGGTATTTGTTAAGCGCTTACTATGTGCCAAACACTGTTCTAAGCGCTGGGGTAGATACAAGGTGATCAGGTTGCCCCACGTGGGGCTCACAGTCCTGATCCCCATTTTACAGATGAGGGAAGTGAGGCCCAGAGAAGTGAAGTGACTTGCCCAAAGTCACCCAGCTGACAAAACAAGTAGACTTCTAGACTGTGAGCCCGCTGTTGGGTAGGGACCGTCTCTCTATGTTGCCAACTTGGACTTCCTAAGCGCTTAGTCCAGTGCTCTGCACACAGTAAGCGCTCAATAAATACGATTGAGTGAATGAATTAGAACCCATGACCTCTGACTCTGAGAGCTCACCTCCTCCAGGAGGCCTTCCCACACTGAGCCCCCTCCTTCCACTCCCCCTCCTCATCCCCCCCGCCTTACCTCCTTCCCTTCCCCACAGCACCTGTATAGATGTATATATGTCTGTACGGATTTATTACTCTACTTATTTTACTTGAACATATCTATTCTATTTATTTTCTTTTGTTAATATGTTTTGTTCTCTGTCTCCCCCTTCTATTAATCAATCAATCAATCGTATTTATTGAGCGCTTACTATGTGCAGAGCACTGGACTAAGCGTTTGGGAAGTCCAAGTTGGCAACATATCGAGACAGTCAATCAATCAATCGTATTTATTGAGCGCTTACTGAGTGCAGAGCACTGTACTAAGCGCTTGGGAAGTCCAAGTTGGCAACATATAGAGACAGTCAATCAATCAATCGTATTTATTGAGCGCTTACTGTGTGCAGAGCACTGTACTAAGCGCTTGGGAAGTCCAAGTTGGCAGTCCCTACCCAGCAGTGGGCTCACAGTCTAAAAGGGGGAGACAGAGAACAAAACCAAACATACTAACAAAATAAAATAAATAGAATAGATATGTACAAATAAAATAAATAAATAAATAAATAGAGTAATAAATATGTACAAACGTATATTCTTATTAGGCAGACTCGTAGAACTGGCATACCGCAGCCCTGCGGGTCAAATTTTCTGTTTTATTGTACTCTCCTAAACCCTTAGTCCAACGCTCTGCACACAGTAATCACGCAATGAAAAGCTCTGATTAACTGATGGCAGGCGATATGTATATACGTTTGTACATATTTATTACTCTATTTATCTTGTACATATCTATTCTATTCGCTTAGTCCAGTGCTCTGCGCATAGTAAGCGCTCAACAAATACGATTGATGATGATTCTGTTTTGCCAGTATGTTTGGTTTTGTTGTCCGTCTCCCCCTTCTAGACTGTGAGCCCGCTGTCGGGTAGGGACCGGCTCCCAACTCGTCCTTCCCAAGCGCTTAGCCCAGTGCTCTGCACACAGTAAGCGCTCAATAGATACGATTGATTGATTGATTGCTCTGCACCCAGTAAGCACTATGTTTGGTTTTGTCTCCCCCTTTTAGACTGTGAGCCCGCTGTCGGGTAGGGACCGGCTCTAGATGTTGCCAACGTGGACTTCCCAAGCGCTTAGTCCAGTGCTCTGCACACAGTAAGCGCTCAATAGATACGATTGATTGATTGATTGATGGATTGATTGATAGACTCCCAAGCCCGGGGTCTTTCCACCGAGCCCCGCCGCGTCTTCAAGCGTCCCCCACCCCGGGGGTGTCCTCCTCTCTCCGCAGCGCCCCGGGCTGCTGCCGGGCAGCCGCCTGGCCCCTGGGGGCCCGGCCATGGGCCCCCCCGGCTACGGCGGGAGCCCCTCGGTCCGGCCCGGCCTGGCCCAGGGGGGGGCTGGACCAGTCTCGCAAACGCCCGGCGCCGCAGCAGATCCAACAGGTGCAACAACAGCAGCAACAGCAGCAGCAGCAGCAGCAGCAGCAGCAGCAGCAGCAGCAGGCCGCAGCCGCGCAGAACCGCAACCACAAGTAAGGCGACCCGGGATTGAATCCACCCACCGCTCGTCCCGGGGGGAATTCATCGATCGTCATCATCAGTCGTATTTATTGAGCGCTGACTGTGTGCAGAGCACTGGACTAAGCGCTTGGGAAGTACAAATTGGCAACCTATAGAGACAGTCATCATCATCATCAATCGTATTTATTGAGCGCTGACTGTGCGCAGAGCACTGGACTAAGCGCTTGGGAAGTACAAGTTGGCAACACATAGAGACAGTCCCTACCCAACAGTGGAAATTGGCAAAATTGGCAATTGGCAACATTGGCAATAGGAGACAGTCCCTACCCAACAGTGGGCTCACGGTCTAAAAGGGGGAGACAGAGAACAAAACCAGACATACTAACAAAAGAAAATAAATAGAATAGATACGTACAAATAAAATAAATAAATAAATAGAGTAAAAAATATGTACAAACAGATATGCAGGTGCTGTGGGGAAGGGAAGGAGGTAAGATGAGGGGGATGGAGAGGTGGACGAGGGGGAGAGGAAGGAAGGGGCTCAGTCTAAGGGGAATTGATTCAGAACGATGGTGTTTGTTGAGAGCTCATCATCATCATCAATCGTATTTATTGAGCGCTGACTGTGTGCAGAGCACTGGACTAAGCGCTTGGGAAGCACAAATTGGCAACCTATGGAGACGGTCCCTACCCAACAGTGGGCTCACAGTCTAAAAGGGGGAGACAAAACCGAACATACTAACAAAATAAAATAAATAGAATAGATATGTACGAGTAAAATAAATAAATAAATAGAGTAATAAATCTGTACAAACATATATACATGTATACAGGTGCTGTGGGGAAGGGAAGGAGGTAAGATGGGGGGGATGGAGAGGGGGACGAGGGGGAGAGGAAGGAAGGGGCTCAGTCTAAGGGGAATTGATTCAGAACGATGGTGTTTGTTGAGAGCTCATCATCATCATCATCATCATCATCAATCGTATTTATTGAGCGCTGACTGTGTGCAGAGCACTGGACTAAGCGCTTGGGAAGCCCAAGTTGGCAACCTATAGAGACAGTCCCTACCCAACAGTGGGCTCACAGTCTAAAAGGGGGAGACAAAACCGAACATACTAACAAAATAAAATAAATAGAATAGAAATCATCATCATCATCATCAATCGTATTTATTGAGCGCTGACTGTGTGCAGGGCACTGGACTAAGCGCTTGGGAAGCACAGATTGGCAACCTATAGAGACGGTCCCTACCCAACAGTGGGCTCACAGTGTAAAAGGGGGAGACAAAACCGAACATACTAACAAAATAAAATAAATAGAATAGATATGTCATAGTAAAATAAATAGAGTAATACATCTGTACAAACATATATACATGTATACAGGTGCTGTGGGGAAGGGAAGGAGGTAAGATGGGGGGATGGAGAGGGGGACGAGGGGGAGAGGAAGGAAGGGGCTCAGTCTGGGAATCCACCCGTCGCTCGTCCCTGGGGGAATTTATTCAGAATGATGGTGTTTGTTGAGAGCTCACACAGTAAGCGCTCAGTAAATACGAGTGAATGAATGAATGAATGAATGAATGAGCCCTCCGGAGCGGGGATTGAATCCACCCATCGCTCGTCCAGGGGGAACTTATTCAGAATGATGGTGTTTGTTGAGAGTTTACTATGTGCCGGGCGTTGCACTAAGCTCTGCCACTCATCTACTGTATATATGTTGCAAACTTGTACCTCCTCAAAAATCTCCAGTGGCTACCAATCAATCTGCGCATCAGGCAGAAACTCCTCACCATGGACTTTAAGGCTGTCCATCACCTCACCCCCTCCTACCTCCCCTCCCTTCTCTCCTTGTCCAGCCCATCCCGCACCCTCCGCTCCTCTGCCACCGCTAATCTCCTCACCGGGCCTCGTTCTCGCCTGTCCCGCCGTCGACCCCCAGCCCACGTCCTCCCCCGGGCTTGGAATGCCCCCAATCCCTCTGCCCCTCCGCCAAGCTCGCTGTCTTCCTCCCTTCAAGGCCCTACTGAGAGCTCACCTCCTCCAGGAGGCCTTCCCACACTCAGCCCCTTCCTTCCTCTCCCCCTCGTCCCCCTCTCCATCCCCGCATCTTACCTCCTTCCCTTCCCCGCAGCACCTGTATATATGTATATATGTTTGTACAGATTTATTACTCTATTTATTTATTTATTTCACTTGTACATATCTATTCTATTTATTTTATTTTGTTAATATGTTTGGTTTTGTTCTCTGTCTCCCCCTTCTAGACTGTGAGCCCACTGTTGGGTAGGGACTGTCTCTATAGGTTGCCAACTTGTACTTCCCAGTGCTCTGCACACAGTAAGCGCTCAATAAATATGATTGATTGATGTTGCAAATTTGTACCTCCCAAGCGCTCAGTACAGTGCCCTGCACACAGTAAGCTCTCAATAAATATGATTGAGTGAATGAATCTATTGGGTGACTTTGGACAAGGCACTTTCCTTCTCAGTTACCTCAGCTGTAAAATGGGGATGAATCAATCAATCATATTTATTGAGCGCTTACTGTGTGCAGAGCACTGTACTAAGCGCTTGGGAAGTACAAGTTGGCAACATCTAGAGACAGTCCCTACCCAACAGTGGGCTCACAGTCTAAAAGGGGGAGACAGAGAACCAAACCAAACGTACTAACAAAATAAAATAAATAGAATAGATATGTACAAGTAAAATGAATAAATAAATAAATCTTTAGACTGTGAGCCCTGCGTGGGACGGGGGTGGTGTCGAGTCTGATGGCCTTGTATCTCTCCCAGTGTTTAGCACAGTGCGCGGGCACAGAGTAAGAGCTTAACAGATGCCACAGTGGAGATCATCATCATCATCATCAATCGTATTTACTGAGCGCTTACTGTGTGCAGAGCACTGGACTAAGCACTTGGGAAGTCCAAGTTGGCAACACATAGAGACAGTCCCTACCCAACATTGGGCTCCCAGTCTAAAAGGGGGAGACAGAGAACAAAACCAAACATACTAGCAAAATAAAATAAATAGAATAGATATGTACAAGTAAAATAAATAAATAAATAAATCTTTAGACTGTGAGCCCCGTGTGGGACGGGGGTGGTGTTGAGTCTGATGGCCTTGTATCTCTCCCAGTGTTTAGCACAGTGCTCGGGCATAGAGTAAGAGCTTAACAGATGCCATCATCATCATCATCATCATCAATCGTATTTATTGAGCGCTTACTGTGTGCAGAGCCCTGGACTAAGCGCTTGGGAAGTCCAAGTTGGCAACATACAGAGACAGTCCCTACCCAACAGTGGGCTCACAGTCTAAAAGGGGGAGACAGAGAACCAAACCAAACATACTAACAAAATAAAATAAATAGAATAGATATGTACAAGTAAAAGTGTACGCCACAGTGGAGAGGATTACTACCTTGCGGGTGGGCATCCATCTGGGGGCTGCCTCCCTCAATTTGCTATTTCCTGTGTCCGTAGTGCAAAGAAGAAGAAGATGGCCGACAAGATTCTACCTCAGAGGGTGAGTCCCTGGATGAATTTGGGGCAGCCGGGGAGGTTTGGGGTTTTTTTTACTTTGTTTGTTTGCTTTTAAATGGAATTAAGCGCTTACTGTGTATGCTTACATAGTAAGCGCTTAACAAATACCCCAGTAATCATTATTATTATGTGCGGGGCACTGTACTAAGCGCTGGATAGGTACAAGATAGAGAAGCAGCGTGGCTCAGTGGAAAGAGCCCGGGCTTTGGAGTCAGGGGTCAAGGGTTTGAATCCCGGCTCCACCACAACTCTGCTGTGTGACCTTGGGCAAGTCACTTAACTTCTCTGAGCCTCAGTCACCTCATCTGTAAAAATGGGGATTAAGACTGTGAGCCCCACGTGGGACAACTTGATCACATTGTATCCCCCCCCAGCGCTTAGAACAGTGCTTTGCACATAGTAAACGCTTAACAAATGCCATCATTATTATTATTATTATTATTATTACAAGCTCCCTCTGCCCATCCGCCAAGCTCGCTCTCTTCATCCCTTCAAGGCCCTACTGAGAGCTCACCTCCTCCAGGAGGCCTTCCCAGACTGAGCCCCTTCCTTCCTCTCCCCCTTGTCCCCGTCTCCATCCCCTCCATCTTACCCCCTTCCCTTCCCCACAGCACCTGTATATATGTTTGTACATATTTATTACTCTATTTATTTTACCTGTACATATCTATTCTATTTATTTTATTTTGTTAGTATGTTTGGTTCTGTTCTCTGTCTCCCCCTTGTAGACTGTGAGCCCACTGTTGGGTAGGGACCGTCTCTAGATGTTGCCAACGTGGACTTCCCAAGCACTTAGTACAGTGCTCTGCACACAGTAAGCGCTCAATAAATACAATTGATTGATTGATTGATTGAGGTTGGACACAGGCCCTGTCCCACATCAGGCTGATAGTCTTAATTCCCATTTTACAGATGTGGGAACTGAGGCGAGGTTCAGTGTAGACCCGAGGAAGGACACCCCCCACCACCCCCCAGTCTTGCCGGGTCGCAGGAGGGTGTTCTGGGGAGGTTCTGGAACGCCCCCGTCCCTGAAGTATTTTTAGGACAGAAGGGTTTAGCTTGCGGGGAGAGGGACTCAGGTCCGGGATGAGATGGCCTCGACGTCCCCTCATGGACCCTCCCGCTGAGTCTCCCAGAAAGTTCCGCCTCCCGGCCCGCTGTCCCCCGCTTTATTTATATTAATGTCCGTCTCCCCTTCTAGACTGTAAGCTTGTTGTGGACAGGGAGTCTGTTTATATTGTTGTATTGTCCTCTCCCAAGCGCTTAGTACAGCGCTCGCGTGCAGTAGGCACTCAGTAAATAGGACTGAGTGAGTGAGCGAGCGCCGCTGCCCCCGCAGATCCGGGAGTTGGTCCCAGAGTCCCAGGCCTACATGGACCTGTTGCCTTCGAGCGCAAACTGGACCAGACCATCATGAGGAAACGGCTGGACATCCAGGAGGCCCTGAAGCGGCCCATCAAGGTACCCGCCGCCCCCACCCGGGGCTCCCCTCCGAGGGTCCCGGTGGAGACCGGCCGCTCCTGGCCTGGGGGTCCCCACCGGAGCCCTTTAACGACGACCCCCTCTCCCCCCCCAGCAAAAACGCAACTACGCATTTTCATTTCCAACACCTTCAACCCGGCCAAGTCGGACGCGGAGGACGGGGAAGGGACCGTGGCCTCCTGGGAGCTGCGGGTGGAAGGACGGCTCCTCGAGGACGTGAGTGGGCGGCGGGCGGGATCGGGGTCCTGCTCCGGATGGGGGCCAGAGGCTGGTGGGAGGTGTCCTTTGTGTGCCTCTCCTGTCAGGCTGGAGACCCCATTTCCTCCCTGCCTGCCAACCCCTCCTCTGACCCTGCCTGTTCCACAATGGCCTCAGGCCGGCCTCCCCTCACACCCTTCTTGGGGTGCCGCGGCCTTCCCCCCACAACCCGGGGCTGGTGTCAGAGGGGGGCTCAGGGCAGGGTGGAGATGGAGAAGGGGAGACCAGAGCCTTCGAGGATCCTGCCCGGTGCCGGCCCCCCTCACCAACCCCCAAACACAGCTTAAATCAGGCTGAAGTCAGGGTAAACCAAGGGAGGAACTTCTGTTCCTCTGGGGCCGGTGGGGGGGCAGGTGGGGGGGCAGGCCGAGGAAGCCTCAGAACAGTCCCTAGGGGAAAAACAAAAGGGACATTCACCTGCCTTAAGGCAGGGGCCTGGCCCAGATGATCCCTAGGAGTATAGCCCTTTTGTGCCGGAGACTGGAAGTCCCCCGAGAGATGCTTCCACTCCCATTCCCCCTTGTCTCCTCTCATCATCCCATCTCCCTCATCCCTCTCTCACACTCCCCATCTTCTCTCCTTCCTCCCCATCTTTCCCTTCCTCCTCCATCTTTCCCTCTCCCCATCTCTCCTTTCCTCCCCCATCTCCATTCTCCCCCTACATCTCCCTCCCCATCTTTCCCATCCCCCATCTCTCCCTTTCTGCCCCGTCTCCTCTCCCCCCCCCGACCTCTCTCTCCTACTCCATCTTTCCCTCCCTTCCTCCCTCCATCTTTCTCTCCCCCACATCTCCCCACCTCTCCCTTCCTTCTCACTTTTCCTGCCCACATCTCTCCCATCTCTCCTTTCCTCCCCCATCTCCATTCCTCCCCCTACATCTCCCTCCCCATCTTTCCCGTCCCCAAATCTCTTCCTCCCCATCTCTCCCTTTCTGCCCATCTCTCCCTCCCCCTACCTCTCTCTCCTACTCCATCTCTCCCTCTCCCTTCCTCCCTCCATCTTCCTCTCCCCCACATCTCCCCACCTCTCCCTTCCTTCTCACTTTTCCTGCCCGCATCTCTCC